>NC_020188.1:1445423-1449145 GCF_000315915.1 Henningerozyma blattae CBS 6284
AAAATAATACAATGAATAATGTCCATAATAGGAGTAGAAGAACTAAGAATACTTGTATTTAAAGGCAACTAGTCTAATAAAAAGTGATGGTTCAAAAAGATTCATATAACTATATTGAAGCTAGCTACAAATATGAGTATATGTCTATATATACATAGCAGGAAGACTAAAGAAAGAAACAAAAAATACTAATAAAGTCACCACTCAAATTACATGAACAATGGTTTTGGCTTGTATGGTTCTTCTAAATATTTGACCTCTTCTTCAGTTGATCCAACCTTTAAAAATCCTCAATTTCATCATCAATTCTTGATTCTTTATTTAAACCAACAATTTGAAAAGTATTTTTCTTGAATAACCAAGCTAAAGCAACAGTTGCCATCTTCCAGTTCTTTTTGTTGGCTAGTTTATCCACACGGCCAATAATTTCCTTGTCTGCTTCAGAAAACTTATCTACATCCATTGCTTTAATAACTAGACCAGTAGGTTGCCTCACACTTTTTTCGGTAATTAGCCGGGCTAACAATCCCATTTGTAAAGGAGACCATGGTGTGATGGCAACATTATTTTTCTTACAGAAAGGTAACATTTCTCTTTCATCTTCTCTGTACAATAAATTATGGCATAAATTTGTCAACATGCAAACTTATGCCATCCATTCTTTTCTGCAATAAATTGATACTCTGCAAATTCAGTACCTAACATGAAGGAAGCTCCAATATACCTAGCATAACCTTATTCAACAACGTCATTCAAAGCTCTCATTGTTTCTTCAAAAGGTGATTCATGATCACAACGATGAATTTGGTAGACATTGATATATGTTCCTAGTCTACGAACAGAATTTTTAGCTGCTTCTAAAATATACTTTCTGGAAAGACCTTTTTGGTTAACCAAACGCAAATTTAATTCCTCATTGTTGCCAAACAATAGATCAATAGGATTTAACTCGATTGTATCGTCAACTCTCTAAAAGAATTTGGTCAGAATGACCGCTGTTTCTCTTGGAATATTATAATGCTTTAAAGAACTACCCAAGATAGTTTCACTTAAACTATTGGCATAAGCATGCAGTATCAAATGTACGAATACCACGGTCATAAGCATACTTCAAAATCTTGTAAGCATCTTCCTTCTCTTCAATTGCTCATTGCATCTTTTTTTATTTGCCAAAACTCATAGTGTCAAAAATGAATGGAGAGATTTTTAGACCAATGTTACCCAATTTAACTTATTGAACTAATGACATATTTTTTTTCTTGCTTTATTTTGTAGGGAGGTGTTTTGACTAATGGTCAATAAATTTTTCTAGAGGAAGATTCCAATATATTTGTTATATTTCTATATTTACTTCCTGCATCTGTAAAACCAGTTCTGGCATCATGATATTTATATGCAAATTTATTAGTCTAGTTCTCTCATTTAGAAAATAAATTCCACATGCTAATATTTCTCATGTTTTCCAGAGCCATTTCGTAGTATCTTTAGAAAACTTATCTCTGAGTTGCAAATATAACTGGTAATAAGTTCATTAATATTATCGTGTCAACTGTGTAAGAATGTGAAGCTAAAGCTACTCTACTTGTAAAAATAAATATCTCAACAGCGGAGTTTGCTGCTTTTAAAGGCTTACAATTTCCAAATTTTTATAGAATTTTAATTAATACACCGTATATTGATATAATCAGCAAAAAAGTTCTTTTAGGAGAACCTACTTGAAATTCAAGAATACATTGGCCATATCTAAGAAAACAAAATAAAACATTTTTTAAGATTTGTCCTAAGTCTTGTTTCACAACTGACATAAATAATATCATTGCAAGTTGAACATTAAACTCGACCTTCCTTATCATTTTCGAATGAAACAATAAATCCTCTTACAGAGTTAATCATACTTACTTTCAAAAAAAATTATATAACAAGCTCAAACTATGTCTTATTTAGATAATATTTGATATATTGCTGCTTTCGATCTTAGTGGTTGCCACATCCAAAGAAAATTGCTGTTTCCTCAAAAGATATAGAAGGTCATAATATTAACATAGAAATCATAGCTTGTGAGGCTTACGACTCTGATATACATGTCGTCTCTTCTAACTGGGGTTCATGCTCAGATAATCAAGTAGTGTGCCATGCAATTGTTGGCCACGCTATTAAATTGGGTCCAAAATGTAATGCTGGATTTAAAATAGGGTAAAGAGTGTGGGTGCATAGTTATTATCATGATTAGAGTGTGATTGGTGTAAGTCTAACAAAAAAAGGTTATACATTCTCAGTTTGGATATACACATTAGGTTGTATGAACATTTTATTTTTGCTATTCCAGATGCATTACAAACTAGCTTAGTTGCACCAGTGATATGTGGAGGGGCCACAGTATTTTCTCCCTATCAAGACAGAATGTTGGCCCAGGTAAAGTGGTTGGTATGATTGGTATTGGTGGTATTGGCCATAGGGATATTTTATTTTTAAAAGTATTGGGTACAGAAATATATATATTTTCTTGTGGTAAAAATAAGAGGGCAGACCTGATCAAAGTAGGTGCCATTTATTATTATGGAGCAGGTACTGAAAGGCTAGGACAATAACTTAATTGGCATCTTATGTTGGATTATATTATAGATAATAGACTTGGACAAATTGTCTGCACTAAGATGGGGGGTATAAGTGATAGGAGTAGAATTAATATCGTTGGATTCCGTAGTCATTGCTGAGTTATACTATAAACAGGGCACACAGCTATGCTAGGCTAAATAAGTGAAAGAATGCTAAGTAATACCATGAACAGGGAACATAACTATGCGAGTAATAGAAGTAGGAGAAGTGTTAGGTTCAGAACTCATTTGTTAATAAATCGTAAATTTTAATCCGAAATGTTTTTAAAATATAAAACATTAAATTGTTGAATAATTATGGCCTTATACATAAAGCAGTAAATGATCTGTTTTAAGATAAAAGAGAATATAACTTGAATAAACGTTGCCAATAAAATCCCCAATCACTACTACTCTTAGGATAACACATGCTTTCTACTGTATATACTAAATTTTCAAGGTAGACAACAATTGAAAGAATCGATTGGATAAAAAATTTTCACCTACAGATGACAATGGATTGACTTCTCTTGTCCAAACCCAAATTTATAAATTACCAGCCTTTACTCAGCATTTAATTCTTGTATATTATGTATTTTTATATACTTTTTATTCTTACTTAAAAGGATAGGAGGTTACTATAATTATAACTATCTATTAAGAAGAATTATTCTCTAAATAATGTCGGAATCTAATATTAATACAACTTATACTTCCGATAACTTCAATTCATTACCATTTGGAATATCCTACAAGTTATAAGTAAAGCTGTGATATGTAGAGAAGCATTTGATATTTGTCAGAGCTGTGGCATTATGTGTCATAAGTCGTGGGTTTGTGTTAACAGCTAATAAAGTATGAATTTAGTCGTAATTGTGGCTTTATACAACAACTAATAACAACTTAATATAATAAATAATCCAGCATGCATTAAGCATAAGTGGCTTCACTACTAAAAATACCCAAGCGGTTATCTTAAGAAGGTTTAGGATGCGATAGGTTCTTATTTAATATCAGACCATCAATTCGTTGAGTGGTGGATCTGTTCCTAGTTTTTGGAGTATAAATTACCAACGAAATATACCCAAAGTTACAACTGTTCATTGTATATCCGTATATATTATATAT